>NW_021133326.1:0-1053 GCF_004193835.3 Ostrinia furnacalis
AAGTCAGAGAGAGGACTGTAAGAAAATTCGTTGCTGGTTAGATATACATAATACAATAAGTAGAAGGTACCGAAAAGGAAAAAAGTAGAACTGTTTACATAATACATAAAGAAATGAGATCCCATCAAAAACAATACTTGTCAAAAAAACAAGTCTCGCAACTCAGTTGTTATACGGTAAAAAGTTGTGGGATTCATGTAATACCAAGTCCAGGCCAGGAAATCTTTAACGTTTTACATAAATGATTGACTTGGCCATCGCACTAAATAATTTAATTTACACGTGTTTTCATGCGATGGCCAAGTCAATAATTTATGTAAAACGTTAAAGATTCCCTGGCCTGGACTTGGTAGGTATTACATGGATCTCACAACTTTTAACCGTAGAACAAATGAGTTGCGAGACTTGGCTTTTTTGACAAGTATTTGTTTTTGATGGGATATAACTTCCAATTTCTTAAATAGCCGCGATCGTTCTAAAATAAGCCGATTATTTGAGTCCCGACAAGTCGTTGAAGAACATTTAATTACTGAATGGCAAAAAAGATGGGATTTGTCAATTAAAGGTCTTCACTTATAATAACATAAATTCTTTCCGAATGTACGCGAACGTCTATCTAAGCGGTGGTTGAAAATCGACCATTGCTCGTCGCAGTTCCCACCTAACAGGGCATGGTATTATTGGCAGGTAGCTAATACCTAGCTCATGAAATAGGTCCCCATAATTGATACTTACTGTCTATAGTGCATACAGGGTGGAATTTTGTAATGTAAGTGTAAAGTTTTGTAGGGACAGTACTCATAATACTGTAGATACAAAATAGTGGTCAAAGAAAACATTTCTTTATTTTTAAAAAGAAATAGAACTGTATTCAACAATTTTCAAAAATTTGCTTGCCACACCCGAGATTTGAACCAACTAAAATCTGTTAAAAAATTACATCCTGAATTTTATTACATCGGTCGTTAGGGTTAAGGCTTGGTATTTCTACTAAAGTAGGTATTTCGCGCTGTCAAAATCTGCGCGCGCAATTCTTCGCCGAAGACAGCGCGA
>NW_021133327.1:0-27260 GCF_004193835.3 Ostrinia furnacalis
TTAATTTTATCCTGAAAGAGCCTAAGAGCCTTGGCTAACAGCTCCACACGTGCGGGAAACCACTTTTTTATCTATACTAAATAAGTTACTTCTCTTTGGCAATTTAAAAACATAGGATGATATAAAACAGGTTGTACAGTATCGGTTACTATTTACTTATGCTTCTAAGTCGAAAACGTTTGGCATATTTTTTACACGTTTACCGTACGTTACCCAAATTGGGCAGGCTTTAGAATCCATCCACCAATCTGCATCAGGCCCGCACTTTCAAATTATGTCGTAAACTACTAAATAATGTAATAATAACTACAGCATTCTACATAGGTACAACTCTACATTAAGTAGTTCGCCATACTAGAAGTACATATTTAAGCTGTACAATAAGTAGGACATGTAAAACCAGTACAATACAATACTTAAAGATAGTACGTGCAGGTCAAACTTAGTTCCCCGCTCTGAGCACAGGTGCTATTATGAGCAGGCTTTGTTCCGCAAAGTTCCGCCACGAGCGGATCAATGCTGCCCGCTCATTCCGCCATTGTCTTAGGCTGCCGGCTAAGCGATGCATTGTCTATGTTACTTCAATTTGTTTATGGAATGGCTCTATGTAATAGAAAGATTAGGGTTCAACTCTATGTAGAATATTAATAGAGTCAGTTATTTGACATTTTCATCCAGCTTTTGACTACAGGCTATCCCAATAATGTTATGCCAAGTTAGTACTATCAATACAACTTAAGTCTTCGATCGTTTCAGCCAGACGTCCACAGCTGGACAAAGGCCTCCCCCAAGGATTTCCACAAAGGTCAGTCTTGCGCTGCCCGCCTAATTTAATTTTCAGTACTAGAATGAAGTGTTCCATAAAGAACTTGTGCCTTGCAAATATTGGTATGATACCTATTGATATTCAAATGTTGTATTATACAAAAGTTCTGGTGAATGAATTCACAGTATGACGCTATAGAGAGAAAATATTACTATTAGATTAGCTACGTGTGTCGAGATATGGTATTACTAACTCAATAAAAACACAACGTAGGACCATTATTATTCTGCAAACTTAGTGCTGATGCTGAATTCTCTTTCGCTAAACGGGAAAAAACCCGGCCACAGCTTTTGGTGTCGGCATCAAAATGTTATTTCCTATTTTACGGTGGCCAATTTAATTTCCGTTTAATATGACGATGCGGACGCGTGATACAGCCAAATAAAAGATTTCTCTCGTGTATAACGTAACAAGAAGATGTGGGTAGTAGACTCAGTAGGGTATCTACATAAATAATAATAGTAGAGGCGGCGGCACGTACGAGTAGTTCTAGGTTAAAGATTGTGTTATTATTGGTTTTTGGGCCTTTATTTGCGCCAACTCGACCAGGTTTGATCTATTGTGGCAGCCCTTGTCTTTAAAGTTCACTGCTTAGTCCCGTTGAGTCTATAAATTTCCAGATTCTTTGGAGCGTGATATCTGCTATCTCATCCGGGTGCATGATGTGTCGCCCGAGATGGATACTTCTTTTGCTCATAAGCGGGAAGCATGAGCAAAGAACATGCATGGCCGTTTCTTCTTCTGTATGGCAGAATCTGCACAGAGTTTCCTCGGTCATGTTCATGTTCGATTTATGTTTGTTTAGTTTGCAGTGGCCGGTCAGTATTCTAGTCACTGCACAGGCTTTGTATCTTTTGAACTTTAGCAGTTCCTTAGTTACTTTATTGCTATATCCCTGAATGAGTGCTTTTGAGTGTTTTTGTCCCGATGTAGACTTCCACCACTCAATAGCCTCTTGTTTGCAGAGGGCGGTTAGTAGCGTGGTGGCTCGTTGTTTGGTAATGCCACAGAACGGTTCTACGCCGATTTGAGGGTTATCGGCTCCATCTCTGGCCTCAGAGCTCCGAAGCGCTTTTTTGCCGCACTTGACATTTTCCTGCCAGTGGGTTTGGAGGCGGTGTATTCATCAGTCAGCGAGTGTGAGCCGCAAGCAGCCCTTTCTGCCGTGCTGATGGATTCCTCTGTCTCCATACTGAGTTGCTCTGATATTTGGGTCGGTTGTTCTACTCCTTCTATCAGTGGCATAAGTTCCTGGCATAGGTCTTCCAGGTTACCGTTACTTTTTTTGGGAGAGCATTTATTCATGTTGGTCCCACGAGTAGCTAGGGAAAGTAGGTCCACTCCAGCAGAGCCCCGCATGCCGGAGTAAGGCTATATACACCTCGAGGTCGCCTGGTATCGAGGGCCCACCGTTAGCGACTGAGCTCCCCCTCAGCCACGCATCTCTCGGCACGGTACGGATAACACCTTAGATTGGGTATCGAGTCTTCGGCCGCCAGGTACCGCGTCATTGAGATCCCATTATGAGATTTCAATGCAGCACTATCTGACGTTGCCCAGGATGAACCGCAACAGGCGCTACTATATCCCTTCCGACATGTCAGAGTGGATTCAGTAACAACCCAGTTTTACGTGGAGGTAACTCGAACTGACACCCCAAAAGATTGTGTTGGTCTGGACGGTAGTTGAAGCATCAACACGCGTCTATTTTATGAGGGTAGACCCAAGTCTCCAGTGGCGCGACCTTGATGAAAATGTACAAGATCAATATGTATCTAATAAAATAGTCCCAAACATGTTTTACTAAACTAAAATTTTCCATTAGGAAAAAAAGAGTGACGCTTCTAAATTCTTCTTAATAAAGTAAAATCGTAAGGTTAAAGTACCTATTTCAAAACTAAATACAAATCAAAATCCTTGATTTGGCTGGTAAAAAGAAAGTTGGTCAACAAACGGGGTCGCCCCAAGCAAACTTGGCGGCGCACTGCAGCAGACGAGGCGAAGAAATCCGGCAAGACTTGGAGCAAGATCAAGCGCGAAGCTCAAGACCGAATGTGATAGAGGACTATTGTGGACGCCCTCTGCCCCATCTAGGGGACATAGAACCTTAATCAAGTAAGTCAAAAAGAAACTTAGAAGGTTAGTTCGGCGATTATTATAGTAGGTACCTATCTAATAGCCTACTGTAATGAGGCATTTACCCTTTTTTATGTCCACCGCAATGAAAGTTTTGGACAGTTTATTCACAGACTAGCGGCCGCCCGCGACTTCGTACGCGTGAATCCCGTTTTTCCCGCTAATTCCCGTTCCCGTGGGAATTTCGGGAATTCCTTTCTTAGTGCACCTCTACGGTACCTAAGCTACGTCCCTTCCAAATTTCAAGTGCCTACGTTTAGCCGTTTAGGCTGTGCGTTGATCTGTCAGTCAGTCAGTCAGTTTCTCCTTTTATATATTTAGATTACAAATAAGTTACTACCTATAGTATACCACTACTCAGTAAGGCCTACTGTACCTGGCTCTCTTATGTACATGATATAAGGATTCTATTACCGGAGAAAGGATCCTGTGATTTGGGAATGGGTGTTTTATGATATTGTTAGGGTTGTATTTTACACGGAGGATCTGATTGATTTTGCAGCCGTGTTCGTATGGAAAGAATATTAGTACCTATCGTTAATTTTATTTTACAATCTTCCTTTCGTCATGATACTTACGATAAGAACTTATAATCCCAATCAAAACTAATATTATAAATGCGAAAGTAACTCTGTCTGTCTGTCTGTCTGTCTGTCTGTCTGTTACGCTTTCCCGCTTAAACCTCGCAACCGATTTTGATGAAATTTGGCATAGAGATAGTTTGAGTCCCGGGAAAGAACATAGGATAGTTTTTATCCCGGTTTTTGAAACAGGGACGCGCGCGATAAAGTTTTTCTGTGACAGACAAAATTCCACGCGGGCGAAGCCGCGGGCGGAAAGCTAGTAAGATAATAATATGAAGATTTTGGAACTGTTGCGGGACACTTTTAATATTTAGTGTTTATTATCAATATTTAGATAAATTAAACGTAGTTTTAACTATTACGCTGACAAAGAGATTTTAACTGTTGGTTTAAAACGAAAACCATAAAATTTCGTATTAAATACCAAAACAATAATGTAGCGAGCATAATATTAAATTGCAAAATAACTAAATATTTTTCCACTTTTACGCAATATTGAATTTAATACTTACACACTATTTTGGGTAAGTAGCTACCTAACAAAATATTAAGTCATTCCCTTGCGAGAGCGAAAAGTAATAAAGAAAGCAGAACCAATACATTGAACCGAAGAATTATGATTCGACCTCAAAAAAACATAGAATCTTTAAAAAGAAATCTCCAAATGGGTGACCGTCATTGTGATGGAGTGAAATATTCAATTGTTCAAAATCCCGAATATCAATCCGAGTGCCATACAAAAGAATCCTATTACGACCTCCTGAGAGCAGGTTCATGGAACGTGCTACTTTTAACGTTCCAATCTCATCTGCAGTTCGTCACTAACACCCTCCGATTAGTCGGATTCACTGTAAAACTACGACAATAGCAAGCCACGATAGCCGAACGTGGCCGAACGGTGAAGGGGCCGGTTGGACTTGCCGACTCATCACCCGAGGAATGCGGGTGAGCCCACTCGTAACACAAGCATAATTAATTTAGACGAGGGGCTACTAGGCTCTTAAAAAAAAGTAAAGCTACAGTCGTTGTCGGACACATTCACTGTGCACGGGACAAAAATAAAACGAATGTCGCAATCCACTGTAGTACAAGCGTTAGAACAAAAGAAGATCGTACTTAGTTACTTGCTTTTCGTTGCAATCTTGCTGAACAAGAGTGCAAGTTCTGTGAAACTAACGTATGGGGTGTAGTGGGTTGAGCTTAGTAAACGTACTTCAAGGTGCAACTCTATTATAATACTAGAATTCTGTCATGAAACCTAATTAAAGTAGGTATTCAATTAACTATCGAACTATTAATAACGTCACAGGTTTTCCTTTTATGGTAAAGAGAACTTCCGTAACTTTTTTAAATCACACACTATCCAGCGTTTCAGAAGTTTTTAAATAATAGAATACTCCTAAGATTTTTCTCGACTGCCTCAAGAATTTAATATTTTTATTAAATCAGCTGATTGAGAGTTGTAATACTACTTTGATGTGACTAAAATGGACGTTAGCTTGAAAGCTTTTAGTCTTCGTGTCATAACCTAAGGCTTAGTCTAATCTTGTCTGACACTTGGTGGTCACCAGGTCGAAGAGTGTAAAGGGCACTGTAGACCTTTCAATAAATTTCTAATCTACCCTCGGACCTTTCAATAACCGCCCGATCACACGGAAAGTCGAACGTGATCTCTCATTTTTTCAATGAAATTGCTATAAGCAGTTTAGGTAAAAATGGTTCTATAAAAAGTCATTTTGTTCTAAAATTAAGGGACCAACGAAGTAGACTATTTTTCTTCTTACCTGTGTGAAAGATAGGTAGGACTTTATTATTAAAACTGTGTCTGGCTACTTACATAACAGTCGATGATCGTATTACATTATTACGATGCTGCACACACTGTTTACTTGATAAGCCTTCGTTTATCTACTAGATCATGGATTAACAGACATAGCAAACAGATGTAAGTATAATAAATATCCATGATACCGAGTTGCACCATCTTACTCTAACTTTGACAAACGTCAAAAATCTGTCAATATCCATACAAAAAACACCCGTTATCGTTAAAGTTACGGTCAAATTTAGGTGGTGCAACTCAGCCTTACTGTATATTGGGTTCACATTGTATTTAGAAAGAATGAAAGAAAAAAATATTTATTTGACAATTAATAAAAGTATAAAAACAATGGAAAGAAATTGCATAAATTGTAATACCTATTGCGCTAATGTGGTACCTAAATCAATAAAGTATTGAGTATATTTGCCTCTAGAGACAACTGGAGCTACGGCTGGAGTTTTAAAACTGGACCTGCCGTCGGACGTTTTTAAACTTCTCAACTTCGTGCCTATAGGTATGTATTCTAGTTCTAGAGTTCGACTTATATCTAAACTAGGTACCTAGTCGAAAAACTATTTTCGTAAATTGAACTTAGTCGTATAAACAACAAGGCGCCTTATGCCATCTTTCACCGGCTCCATCCGCCCGGATATTCGTTCCCGGATCAGTTTCCCGGGTACCTGCGGTTTTGTAATTTTCCCACGGAACCCTTCCCGGGTTTGAATTAGGATGTCATTTAATGTTACGATAACTGGCAACATTTGTTAGGAACACATCAAGCGGGCAGCGTTTGAAAGTTAACAGTCAGTTTTGGTTCTTTGATGCTAAATCTTTGAAGTTAAGTTAATTTATTTGCTCTTTGTTAAAATCATTAAATAAGCTGATTAATAAATTTATAAGTACCTATCATCAAAGATAACAATACCAACTCATTGTCATGTAATACTTGTAACAAACTGTCCACAGGCTGTGGGTTCAAATACAAGATGGAAAAGATGTTTAAAAATGTACCTATGATCATTTCACTATCCCGTTACTATAAAATATCACATTCGTCTTGGGGTCATGGTCAATGAACGCGATCAGTCCAAGAAACTCAAAAACAACAAAAATATTACTTTGAACACCAATTAAGTAGCTAGTTTATTCTACCCAGTTGACATGAAAATACAAATTTGTAAATTCCAGGAGTATTTAATGTGATAAATTGAATACTGCTTGCCTGAGGTAATGCTGCTAAGGATCAGCCTGACATCTTCACGTCTGGAGCAGCTAGCGTGAATATACTACACCGACTAAGGACGGTTCACACAATAAGTTTTCTATTAAACATTAACATATCGGTTACTAAAGTCCGGTCGCCGAGCACGTACAATTTCGTCCAATGACCCCAAGCTACCCATCCTTATCGATCGCGCGTAATTATATTATTATTGCTGTCGTAATCGCACACTCACTGCGGCCGACCGTCGCAAAGTCGCGTAATGTAGGTAGTGTAATTTTTTTTTTGCAACTTCCTATAAGATGAGTTTCTTTAACCGTATTGTTTACCTAACTTGTTTATGAAATTCTAGGGACTCGGGGACCTACTTCTTTACTGGATTTCCTTTTAGTTACTTGAAATATTATTTAAGCCCAATTTACTTTGATGTAACTTCCTGTCCACTCTTTAGTTATCTAATTATTGTAATTATCTATTTTCTACGAAGTACGTTCGTAGTAAATTCGACTTTTCCCTTTATCAGCACAGAAGTTGCTTTGTAATTAGGTTTAACCTATTACTGACCTTTTAAATTTTATTAGTAGCAAAAGTGTAATATCATTTCACGCTTCCAAAACATGTTAGAAATTCAGTTAGATAAGCATCTTTCATTTATAATTTACGTCCCCTTGATATCTTATCTCGGTAGTCACATGTAAACCGTCCTCGACTCACTGAGCCAAATCTGGGGCAACACAATTTGCTTAAGAAATTCTAGAAATGGCAATGCAGTTGACTAGGTATTTGTATGTCTGTCGAAGTGGGGCAGTATCGCTTTGCAAGATACGTATGCATTCAAGGTCTCATCTGTGTATTTAAGCTAACCTGTTAAATACGAAGTCAAATATTATGCACGAATGTTTGTAAACGTGGCGAGATAATATGGAATTACATTGTACAAATCGGTCAAGTAAACTGCGCACCTGGCTGAAATGCGACTCTCCCTCGCACTCACCCGCACACCTCCTTGCGTTCACACCATCCGTACCAGAGTGCCTACCATGAGTTTACGTTAGGTGTGCTCGCTAGCGACTGCGTAAAAAAATGACATTTAAATGTATGACATATTGTGCAGCGCCCCTAGCGGCTACTTTCAAGAAATAAAATCTTCATAGAATTTTTTGACGTATTCGCTAGCGAGCTCACCTAACGTAAACTCATGGTAGGCACACAGAATGCTAGATATGTGATGTCACGGCAGCCAGGTGCGCAGTTAACTTTACCAGGTTCTAATACCGGGCTTCAGGATTTCAGTAAAGATATTGGAATGTTTTGTCTGTGTTATTGCAGATGTAAATTGCATTAATTTTATCATATTTTTCAAGCTTATCGTCATTTGTTGGCTACATTATTTTGGTTTAAGTAATTCGTGTAAGATTATTTAATTTTTATTAGGGGTATGAACAACGTAAAATAAATAAAAATTATGTAACTTAGATTTTTATTAATTTCATTGCTGTTTGTAATTAAAGTGCTGACGGTATATTTATTCGCATGGCTAGTGTTCGAAGTCGAAGTCCATTACACTCCAAGTCACTAACTAAGTATAACGCAAACTAAAGGCATGAGTTTAAATGGAGAATCCGTGTAGGTTAAATGTCGGTCTGGCTGAGATTTCATCCTTCTACATAGGTATGTATAAATCTAAAAAAAATCACATAACCAAAATAATATGTTTATCAAATAAATATAATCTTACACCCAACGTTACCGACACTTAATTTTACTTATACTTACTTAACTTAGTTTCATATAATAAGTTAACCAGTAATTAGTTTTCGAGTATAAACTCTTCTAAACTATGTACCTACCTACTCTTAACTTACTTTTTGATCGCCTCTGATCTACGAGTATCATTTAACAACAAAAATCAAACTGAATTCTTTAGATTTTCGTTGAATAGCACCTCGCGTCACGTCTTGAGCCCAACGTGACGTATTGTGCTCTTATATCGGCATTTCGGGACTCCACAAATTATACAGCTTTTAAAGATCCCGTCCTTTATCCAGTCACGCACGTGTAAGTTATAGGCAGATTAAAGTGGAACGTAAAACATCTTTTAACGCTCCTGGAGATGAGGTGCCAGGTGTGTTTTATAATACCTGTACTGCATTTAAATTATGTAGTTACATTACTTGATTGCGTCAATATTTTGCTTCAAAAAAGAAGTAGCTTCTGCAAACTTCGTTTGATACTATTTTGGCCTATCATAAAAAAACAATATCTAAAATTGGTTCAGTGGAATTGGTATGTGTACAAACATAATTAAAAACAAACTAACAGAGAGAGCTAACTAGGTAGGTATATTAGACCTTTCAAAATTTATTTGCTTATCGGACCGCAGGGAAAACTAATTAACAAATAGACTTTTACCAATTTGAAATCAAATCTAACGAATTTGCTGACCTACCTCCATGAACTTAGTACGAAACGCACTGGACGTCCTATTGCATCATCAGGCCAAGCTTAAAAAAATGACAACTAAAATTAACCCTTTAAAAACAAATTAGACGAATGAATTTAAGTCAATGCGTGTGTGAACACGTATCTACGAGTATAATGGCTCGCCCTCATCAGGGCAAGCAATAGCCGAGCGATAAAAGCGGTTCGGGCAGCGATAATGGAGCCTCCAGCGGCAATAATAGCGGATCGAGCGCCTTTGTGCCGCTAATGGCCGAGTCAGAGTGGACAAGATTTAAAGGCCAGCAATGAATCAGCTTACGGTTTTGTAGTCATAATAATTTTGAGTTTAAACGTAATATGTGGTGCGAAAAATAGACACATATATTAGTCAAAACAAGCAAGACCGATGGTCTGATAAAGTTTTTGGTGTATGCCAGCTACCGATTAGTGTCATAAGGAGAGCTATTGCGCACTGGACTACTGAGTACTCATTTTGTACTTAATGACGATGATGATTCATCATAAATGAAACACCACAATCAAAATTGAACTATTCTGAACCCAAAAAGGACATTCTTGTGAAAGTATGTGGTCATCAGCAGCGAATAAAGGCCATAATGGATAATGGAGGCTCGAGTCGCAATTACAGCGGATCGTGCGCCTTTGTGCCACTAATCGCAGCTGAAGTGTGGTCAAAGTGGCCGGTGTAAGGCAAGTGTTACAGAAGTGTCTGTAACCGTGTCAAGTTTTTGTTTTTGATTATGTGGTTAACTTGTAAGAGCTGATTGTCAGTTGTTGTATAAATCAGTGGTGGGCATTAGCCCTTTACGGCGCTCAATTGCAGTTCTGCATCATACCACTTGAACTCATAGAATCTTTCAAACAGTAACAAAAATACCTTATAACGTTGTGCGGCATATCTGCAGCAAAGCACCCTTACGAGTTAGTTAACTCTGTTTGTGCTAGATGGCGCTATTTTATTTTTGTGATCACCTAAAGTGAGAAACTTGTAAAATCCGGTTTGTTTTGTTCGGTGGTGATTTTGATTCTTTGTTTTTCTGGTGTTAATGAAAATATTGATCTGAAATTGGTGTGGAGTGAGGGTAAGTTATTGGTTTTCAATAATTTGATATATTTGAAATGATTTTTATTGTATTTACAGAATTAGAGGACAATTTTCTTATGATGCAGTTATGCATCATTGCGCTTTAAATTTATCATTTTTACTATGTGTCTAATATCTATCTCTTTTCTTCTAGACCCATTATGACTTCGAGGCTTCCACATCCAGGTACCAGGACCCAATCTTGGACGACTGAGGACTTGGAGAATATTCTGGACCAATGGGAAAATAGTGATGATGGCTCAGATTTCTCAGACAACGATGATGTAGCTGATCCATCATACACATTGGAACCTAATGAACAGAGAACTCTGATGAGGAACCAGAAGTACTGGAGCCAGAGGACAAGAACATCTTGCCGCCGTACTTTGAGGCTGATAGCAGCACTACAGCTCAGCCATGTGATACATTGCAAGCTGTTCCTGCCCCTAGTTCCAGTTCTGCCACCATATCAAGAAGCGCGCTTATCCCTAAAGGCAAATACACTATGGAAAAATGAAAACTTAGAGCTTAGTGTAAACCAGATAAGGTTCAGAAGATCTTATGACCTGGCTAATGAAATCCAAGAGCTGCCGTGAGATTTTAGCCTTGGAAAACGTTAGGTGAAACCGCATTCTTAACTGTAAGCTCCCAGAAGGAAAGCAGCTAAAATGATAACCTAGAGGAACATCAGTTGAACAGGTTTCAAATTATGATGGCGTTGGTATATCCTTGGTAGCTTGGAGAGTTAATAAGATTGTGAATCGGGTATCCAGCATTGCTGGCAAGAACCTCACATCCGTAGTAAAGTAGAGTTGACAAGTCACAAAAGAAACATTACTGTAGAGGGGCCTTTTATAGTAGCAGAATATTATCATCACATGGGAGGACCTGATGGACCGCGTAATGGTACATTATAAGATTAAACTGCGTAGTAAACATTGACACATAAACCTCTCTTACCCCCTACTTTTTGGTACGATTTTACACCATGATGCACTTCTGCAACACCATGTTTTTTTCAAAAATAAATACTTTTTTTTCAAGTGTGTTTTTTTTAACTATTTTTCCCATCTTCTATATACCTCATACGACCTGTTTTTGATATAAAAATAATAAAATACGTTCTTGCGCCGTAAAGGGTTAGCTTTTGTTTGAGGTTAGCTATACTAAATTTAAACCACATGCACTGCACGCCACTGAGATAACTAAATAAGCCTCTTTTCAATGTCCACTACGCAAACAAAACAAATTGACGACAAAATAGACTAAGGCTGAGTTGCACCATCTTACTTTGACTTTAACAAACGTCAAAAATCTGTCAAACTGCATACAAAAAGCACCGGTTATCGTCATAGTTACGGTTAAAGTGAAATGGTGCAACTCAGCCTAACTCTGGCACTATTTTCCATTGTTATTTCAAATAGGAATCTATCTCAATTTAACTCAAAATTCGAAAGCCTCGGTTGAGAATCAATATACCAATCACTATACGAGTAGGTACTCACAACATATTCTTTATTATCTGTATAGGTAGGTACGCATTCTTGACTCAAGTTCAAACCTCATTACAAAAGCTGCGTTCTTTGTGCTATGACTCACAACCCCCAATTCTAAACCAACCAACCTCTATAAAGGGGCCGTCATCAATATCTTTGCCGATCACAAAGAAATGTAACGAAGAAATGAAAACACCGGGACATCCGATACTCGTCGGTTCTTTGCGTATGGTAATATTCCCTAGATTGATTTCTGCGTGTTTTCATCGCAAATAATGAAAGCCGTAGAATGTAGATGGATTCTCGTCCTTTATAAGCGCAGTCAGAATAGATAAAACAGTACATGAATAAACTCAGTAAGTTGATAAGGACCACTACATTCATAATGATGTTGAGAAAATAATGTTAAATTAAAAAGCTCAGTGACTTAAGTTTTTGCGTATAGGTAGGTCAAATTAGTGTCACGAAAAGAAAAGCTCTTATTTTTCTTCTTTTGGCTCTATTCATAACTAAGTACCTACCTTGGGTGCTCAATTTATAATAGTTGAGTCTACGTCCTAATACAGGTGAGTCATCACAATGACACAATAGGTACTGCATGAAGATTTTCATCTTCACACTCTGATGAATAGAGACGTGAAAACATACGGGGTTTCTCCGAACGCTACTCGAATGAGTTAGCTTTTATAATAGTCTTTCCTAGTAAACGGGCTTTGCGCTATTCATGTGCCGTGTTTCAAGAATAATTTAATGTTATTGCATATAATTATACAACATTTAGGCTGGGTAATAACATTTGGGCAATCATTTGTGATACTTATAAATTTTATGCAGCAATAAGATCTATTTGGGCTGTACAAGGGTCCCAGTAATGAGGACGCTCAGACTCGCCCTCGCCCTACCTCGCTCGCACTCATGACTTCATTCTGGCCACCTGACAGCCACTAATCTATAAGGGCAAACAGGACGAGCCATGTTCGTCTGGTTTTTATGAGGTCCTTGTAGACAGACTTTTCAGACAAGAGGTATGGTGGAGTGATGGGGATGTTACGAGAACTTTATTTGAATTTTTTAGAGCGTCTCTGTTGGTAAAACGGGTTACAAGAAGGTAGCACTTCATAAAGGACAATGGGCAAAATGGTACCCGGCTCCAATAGACATGTGTCTAGTATCGTTTAAAAGGTCTTACCAAGATGAACAACTTTTACTATGGCCACCAGCCTCAGATCTGGTTGTGTACGAAGATATACATACTTTTTTGCAGAATGGTACCCGGCTCCAATAGTTATGTTTGTAGTGTCATTTGAAAGGTCTTTCCAAGACGAACAACATTTACTATGGCCACCAGCCTCAGATCTGGTTGAGTTCGAAGATAAAGATACTTTTTGTATACCTTAGTATCATACAGTATGAAGGGGAACGCGCTCGGGGCAGGGTCAGACGCGGTGAGGAAGACGGTGGGCGGGAGTTTGCATCGTGTGGTCCACACAGCTTATGACCGCAGTCTGTGGAGGAACACTATCTGTAGTCGCGATCCTCATCAGTGAGGGACCGAGGAAGAAGAAGAAGAAGTATCATACGTGTCCATCGTATGGTACTTAGGTTATGCGAGGCAGGAAGGGTTTACTGCTCCAGCATCCTTCCTTTACTCTATAATTATTGATGGGGATGATTGTGAAATAAATATTTTTATTTAAAGAAGTACTACCCCCTTATTAATAAAAAGTTACACCTAGGAAGAACCTTGGATTAAAATGACATTTCCATACCAAATGACAGTTTAAGCCAGAGTTCAACTAGGGTGTAACTTTTATTAATAAAGGGGTTAAAGTTTTATTACTTCTTAAGGGTTTTATTATGGGTTGCTAAAGTGAATAAACCCACAAGAACCAATAAGTCCACCCACAAGATGGACCGACGACCTCATAAAGGTAGCGGGAAGGCGCTGGATGCAGGCCGCCACCAACCGGTCATTGTGGAAATCATTGGGGGAGGCCTATGTTCAACTGGACGTCCTATGGCTAAAATGATCATGATGATGATGATGAAAGCGAATAAAGAGCTAATAGCTTGGGTAGTTCATCGTAGATATAATCCTTTCCTTTTCAATGCTTCTTTTAGTTATATGAATAGATTGTAGTCATAATACATACTCGTATACATGGATGATTGTGTTATACTTTCATTATAATACTTAGTGGAATTACTGCTTTCAAAACGTGAATTAGAACTGGCCCCATAGCAGACATTTTCCTACATCTAAAGGCCTTTTAAAATATATATTGGTTATGGCTATTGGAGCGGGTACCACTTTCCATACATTTGTGCCCATCATCCTTTGTTCGTTTAATATTTGTTCCATGTTTTACACTATGTTCTACACAAATGTTTATCGTGTAAATTTTTTTACCAAAATAAACGGTAGCATTAGCTTAGTTAGATAACTATTGTCTATTATTATTGTATTTTGTACAAATAAATTTGTCATACCCTAAAAAAATGTCAGACTGTCACATCAGATTATATTTTTGGTGAAAAGTCTCTCTACTGACATTTAGATAAGATGGCACAATACAGTAGCTTGATGTACCCTCGTCCGTAAATACTTAACCTTCAGAATAATGGTTATTCCAAAACGGCATAAGCATCAAAATGTACTGCAGAATTTTAACGGGACTATTCCCACCTCTAGTTCCCACCGATGCAACTCCTGTGTAACCAGGGTCTACAGCTTGACCGCCAATAAAAACCCAACTAGTGAAGGTCAGTTTGTCCCGGGGAACTGCAGAATTATAAGCAAAAAGTATAGGGACCTAATATAAACTGTTTAACTTATTTATTTTGTCCCGCTCCGCCCTGTGTGTACACAACTTTCCGGAGCAGAGTTATGAAATTCACATTTTCATAGGTAAGCGTAACAGGGAAATTCCCCCCTTTTTAAACAAGGGTAGGGTTCTATGTTGTTTGCCGTATAAATACGGGGGATAAAATAACATATTTTATGTAGTTTTTTCACAATTGAGTTTTACAAGTGTAATATTTACTTTTGTAGGCCAGTGTATTTGAAAAAGTTGGTTTATAGGAAAATGTACAACATCTAGTTGTAGGGCAATTGCTCTTTGATCTCAATTTTGCAACTAAAAAATAGTGGTCAAACTAAAGTAAGTTAGTTCTAAGTACTGTTTCATAATGCGGAGGTAAATAACCATCCCTTTGCATTCTTTGTGAATATTCTATCAGCTAAACGTACGTATAGGTACACCTCATTGCCGTGTGTAATAAAGAACCAGCATTAAAATTTACATAACAATAAAAACATAATTTATGACTTACCTACCAGGTTCGACGTAGAGGCCCCCACTTAGTCCCGCCAACAGTCGTGTGCCAGCCAATTTCACGGGGCCGCCGATTTTCGCGCATCTCCCTACATATGTGACGGATCATGGCAGGCGAATTGTCTCATCAATCATCTACGAATACGTCACACTCTCATATACATACAGTCAACAGCATACAGACATTATAGTTCCAAAATCGCACTTATCTCAACCATATAAGGTGTCACAGTGTGTTGACGTCTGTTTGCCCGCAAAATATCCTCTCCAATTGGAGATCGCGGGTCGATTGGTGAGATGGTCCAATGAAAAGCTTGATGAAAGCACTCAGCATGTTATTGTTTTTATAAAGCTGGCTTATGGAAATGGCTTTCAACCTTTGGGAATTCCAAGTAATTTTTGTAAAGGCTCAATATTTACACTACGAGACAAAATGTCACTGGTGTGTCGTGCAACTTTCAATCTAAGTGACATTGCAATATTGGTCAATTTTCCTCGGAATGCTGCAACGCATTGTAATTTTCCGACTCATTTGCTGAGCAATGATCGTGCTACATTCGAGAGCGAGCGCACTGTGTTATTGTTATTGTCGACCAACGTACTGTACCTCTAGTACGAAAAACTTTCGAGTTCGTTTCGTTGCGTATTCAAAGTGTCATCGAAAAATTTTGTATGAAAAATTAAACAGCGCCCCCTATATTATAGCCGCCCTAGGGGGCGCTGTTTAATTTTTCATACAAAATTTTTCGATGACACTTTGAATACGCAACGAAACGAACTCGAAAGTTTTTCCTACTAGAGGTACTGGTCGTCCGAACAAGTTTGAATGTTTTATTCCTATGGGTAAAACAAGAACACAGAAACTAAACAAGATTTATTGAAAGAATTAGAGCAGATTCCACTATTTGCGATTCGAATTTATCACGATTATCAAACATAGTAAGTTGTTGTAGTTATTGATAATATTAATATTGAATGTTAAAGTTACTTTCCCTTTGACTTTTAATAAATAATAAATAAATAAATCTTTGTACAATTTCATACAGCGCCAGCTAGCCCCAAAGTAAGCAACTTAACTTGTTAGCCCCAAAGTAAGCAACGTAACTTAGCTTGTGTTATGGGTACTAGCTTAACGGATATACTACTTATATACTTTTTTTAAAATACATAGTCACACCCAGACCCGTCACAGAAATTAAAATTCATCATTTCAATTTCTGTCCGGCCGGGAATCGAACCCGGGACCTCTCGGCATAGTAGCCCATTCTGAACCACTACACCAAACGGCCGACTAAAACTTTAAAGTTTTTAAGTTTGATTTCGAATGTTTAAAACGAGTTAACACAATATCCTAGAACTGCTTTTTTGCTTCATAATTAATACAGCAGCAGTTTGACTTAATTTAATCTTGAAATGAGTAAGTATTAGCTTCATCTTTGAAATATATTTAAGGTGTCTTGCAAGGCAATCCATCTAGAGCCAGTCGCTTTATAACGTTCTCGCTGGAGATCAATATAAAGCCTGTTTCTAACAATAGATTGCTTCACTGAAAGCAAGCTGAGTTGAGCTGCGCTGAGTTACTCCAAAAATAATAACGAGAACTTTAAGGGTCCAATATAATAAATCTATAACGTACCAGGTAGTTTCAGGATTGCTTTTGAAGCTTAGGTTAACCCATTTAGCCCAACCGTACCCTATGTGGTACGGTACCTTTATGAAAATATTTCGAAGAACCAAACTGTTGTTAATTTGTAAATATGATTGTGACAGTAAGCTTAAAGTGATTATTTTACATAAAAATATTTAAAAATATGTTTTAACAAGTGGTTTTGGAAATATATATAAAATTCCTCGACAGAAAACAAAAAAAATATTTACAATGTGTTTAAGAAGGTATAATTTCTTATTATTCGTGGTAAATTTTGTTATTTATCAATTTTATTTAAAAAATAGAGTACAATAGATAACATGACTACAAAAAAAATATTATTGAGATTATTTTTATAGGGTTTATTCCAGTCTAAAATAGGTGTACCGTATAAGGTACAGTAGGTCTATGCATGAGCACATCATGCGAAAAAATAAATTTAATTTTTATTATTTTTATTTGTTTTAGGCTATTGATGCTTCACTATATTGCCATAACTCATGAAAAATTTGATAATTTCAGCAAAAATAAAGCAATGTTGGTATTTATCTACTGCTATCTTGTCAGATGACCGCTATGATGATCAGACTGACGAAGATTTAGGCGATAAAGATAGTGTTAATGTAAATAATTACCCTCAGAGTTTTCTTCGATGGATTTGCTAAATTTACATCGTCGTGTTACTAAATGCGATTATGGATAGCACTAAACGTAACAAATCAGAAGAAGCCAGGTCTTCTTCAGCTATCCTCACTAACTTCGGAGAAGGTAGGAAAAAAGAACCAAATGTTGTTAGTATCACAGAAAACGTGTTACAAAATATGCGATGCGTGATACTAGTGATTATGTGATTTTATTTTTATTTTTATTTTATATCATACAAAAATAAATAAAAACCTTCTATGAACAACGACTATGTTTTGCTTGCTTATAGACCTACTGTACCCTATATGGTACGGGCTCCCCACGGCCCCCTATTTATGGAATATTTTTTTTATTATTTTTTTCATGATTTTTAGGCTCCCCTTTGTAAGTTTTTGCTGAAAAATCAATTTTTATTTACAAAAATAATTATCGGTCTAAATGGGTTAATGCTACTCGCTTCCGTGGGTTTACCCTTGAGACCCCACAAGTCTGTACCCCCAGTGAAAAGGGATCTAACTCGACTTAGATCAAAATTGACTTTATAACATAATATGAATCTCTGAAAAATTAGCTATTTTTGTATCTAATCGGTATGTTTCTACGACGTATAGAAAAGAAAATAATTTTGTGCCAAATGATACAAGTAAGGCTTTGTTAACCAATTTTGAGTTTTCTTTCGTGTATATTGATACATGTCTACTTTTAACAAAGTGTACCGGAGGCTTCTTTCAATTTTTTATTGTGTCAAGAGGTACGACTCGTGTTACTACTTTTTACACGATTGAAGTTGTTCAGATTGAATTTGTGATTAACAATATAAGATGACTCATATTAATATACACAAAAAAAAACTATGTATTGTTGGTTGGTGAAAAAGAATGTAACTTAATTTATAGCACAAAAAGTAAAAGACAAATGATTATTTATTTTGTGTATAATGATTCAATTAGACTAATACCATTAACCACAAAAGTTTCGTACATGTGTAAAATGTTATCAGTTACTTAGATCAAAAACATTTGAAAATCGCAACTAATGATTTGGTTAATTATTTGGTGTAAAATGATATAACTTAGCCCAATTGTCAGATTAAAGGAAAACATGAGTCCCTTATCGAACGCTTAAATTTGGCCCTTCAGGATGTCTCTGATTGGGGCGATGCCAATCTGGTCCAATTTAACGCGTCCAAAACACAGGCGTGTCTGTTCTCCGCCAAACGAAGTCCATTTCGTCTGGCTCCAACATTCCGAGGTGTGCCTGTTAAAATCACCGAGCGACTCCAACTTTTGGGTATCGAAATGTCCAGCAAGTTGAACTTTGGCGAGTACATCGAATCCATAGCGAAAACTGCTGCCAAAAAACTTGGTATCCTCTCGAGGGCAAGGCAGTACTTCTCCAATAAGCAAAGGCTGCAGTTATATAAAGCACAGATCCGACCTTGCATGGAATACTGCTGCCACCTCTGGGACGGCTCTGCCAAGAAATATTTGGCTGCTTTGGATTCGGTGGAAAGGCGTGCCAGGAGACTAATCGACAGCCCGACCCTTGTTGAAGCGTCGCTCCAGGAACTTCACCACCGCCGTAAAGTTGCTTCTCTAACGGTTTTCTACAGGCTACACTTCGGAGAATGTGCGAAGGAATTATATAACTTAATTCCACCAGCCCCTTTCCATCACCGGGGAACCAGACGCAGGCTAGCGTACCATCCCTACATTGTCGACATTCCACCAGCTCGCACTAAGCGTTTCGACGACTCCTTTATAATGCGAACAGCTAGGGACTGGAATTCGCTGCCTGCTGCTGTATTTCCTGAACACTATAATCCGGGCGTTTTCAAGGCGAGAGTGAATAGGCACTTACAGGGCAGATATGTACCATCCTAGACTGCATCTCACTTAACACCAGGTGCGATTGCGGTCAAATACCTGCCTTGGCTAGCATAAAAAAAAAAAAAAAAGGTATTTCCATTAAAATTAAACGGTCTAAAATCTAGAATCTAACCTTAAAGTTCCAAAACATTAAGTTAAGATATTTTCCTTGCTATTTGATGGACGCAGGATGTACATTAATGCCAATAATTTTACTTAAGACAAGTATAACCCTATTCTACTCAATACAGTACCTACTAAAAACCTCACTGAAAATTTTAATGGTTAACTTGAAACATCAAAAAGTTTTAAATATTGATAAAGACATTCGCTTCCCTAAAATTATAGCTCATAGCCAACTGACGCCATATTTATTGTATATAGTACCATTGTTTAGTAAAACTGCTATTATACCACAACTATTAATTCCGGCGACTAATACCTCACATTAGTCAAATAATCCCGGACTAACGACATTGTCTTCACAGTCTAATATATCAAGCGTATTTGAATTTCAAAACAACGGACATTATTGCCAGGGCCGTATCAACCGTATCAATGATACGGGGCTCCCGGACTTCAGAGGCCCCCGAGCTACAGGAATCCCCAGGCTACAGGCAGCTCAGGTACGGATAAAGGTAGAGACAATTGCCTAGGGGTCCCACGAGGTACAAGTAGAGGCCCGTCTGCACTGACGTTCTTTGAGATGATTATTTGCAATGACCCTGGATGCCCTGTTGCAACCTTTTTTTTAGATAAAAGGCTCTCAACAAAATTTGATACAGGGCCCGAGCAAGACACGCTGCGCCACTTTATTTTGCTATTCGGGAAATGGATGTCCGCCCTATGATAGTGTTAGCTAGGTACAGAACCATTAATAATTTGGGTTACACCATTAGGCAGCGTGGACTTAATAATAAATCATCATTTTTCAACTGGAACACGCAATAGGCTCAGACAATGGAAGGCTTTATTTGAAAAGATTGTGGCTAGGGTACAATGGAAGTTAACTTTTAATATTAAAATTCTGAACATGATTTAGGCATTAAAGGATTTGAGGTAAAGATTTAAAAAGGTTTAATGTTCTTTTGTTCTTAAGTCTGAGTGTTTTTATTTCTTGGAACTACTAAATCGCTGAATTTAGAGATCTACTGATAATTTTATTAAACTTTTTATATTATGCATGTAAAGAGTCGCTAATGCGCTTCTCAATGTTATTTTGTCTCCAATTCTCGTCTACCCAAGTCTTTTATAATGTAAAAAAAACCTTTAACGAGCTTAAAATATCATTTTCAAAGGTAGCTATAACTTCTGGCAGAAGAAATCTTGACAACCCAAACGCAGATATGATTTTAAATTATCTTCTGACTTGTAATCTCGAGGATTAGCCGAGGCAGTTACGACGTGACAAAATGGACAGGCGGACATCAACAGAATAAAAAGGGTTTACGCTGCCCTAAAAAGTCCTACCTCACTTCTGTGTACTGTGAAACACACAAAACAAATTAATTTAGGAACTTGCTAAATAATAAAGTTAGGCCGGGCCGTCAACCGCTTTTTGCATTATCATTTTAATCCCAGATCCCAGTACGCAGTAGATTTTGGCAAACAGCGGCGCGCCCTGACGCCCTTACATGTAAAAAATTAAAACAAGTAAAGTGCGAGTCGGACTTATACACTGAGGGATCAGTTTACAGTTGGAAGACAAGTTACTACACCAGTCTACAATTAAACTATTTCAAGTGCAAAAAAATCTTTTATCTCGTGCATCGTGCTAAGATTTTATTAAAAATTTATCAAAGAAATATAAATTTTAATGTTTTGAAAGTTGTGTTTAACATTTCAGATTTGTATAAACTTTTTAAATTATCAATTTTCCTTTTTTCTTTTCTTCCCAATTCTCTTTGACGCACTGATCGGTCTAAATACACACGCAAACAATAAAACAATCCATTCAGGAGTGTTTTTCTTATAAAAGAACTCTAAAAAAATGAAAATATCGTGCGCCGCAACAAAACAATGACAAATGGCGGTTGTTTACCGAGCGTCCCCCGAGCTCTCATTATTCTTGATTGCACTCCGTCTTTTGTTTCTAACACAACAGCCTTTAATTAGCGGGGTACGACGTCACTTTAATCATGACCGTCAAAAAGTACCCTATGCCTAATTTTACGGTTGTTTGGTTCACAGCTAACCCAAAAAAAATAAGATCTCGTTACGTATCTTCCTAGCTATTTTTTTAAGAATCCCGTCAATTTTAAGCTAAAGCTATTTTTGGAAAAAAAACTGAAAATAAAACTTACACAACTGGTATAACTACACCTACTTGTAAAAATTTTCAGGATTTTTCGAAATGGGGTTCGGCGTAGTATCGTTATTATTGTATACAGAATCATGCCATTCGAATCTAGGGCACAATTCTTAAATAAAATACCTACTAAGTTACCTTGACCCGACTCTACCCTCCTATGCCTCCATCTACAAATCATCACGTGAGCATACAAAAGTGAGAAAGTCTAATGACCTTCGCAAAAGTGTGACCTATCAAACACTCCAAAGCTAAGCACGTACGAACAAAAACACTCGAAAGTTCTCGAAGTCTCTTCCTTTTGTCGTGAATAATAAAGGATAGTTCAAAACAACGCGACCTCCTTTGGGAAAGTTTTGGGCCCAGATGAACAATTACCCATGAAAATTTCATGCCCGTAATTTCATCGGCAAGAGGCCAAAAGCATGGGAAACTTGCACTTCAGGAATTTATTTGAGAAAACTTTGCTTGTGAAAGTTAAGCATGTGTAAATTAGGTTAGTGGTTCTATACATAGCAGAGGAGCATAAATGACGCATTTATTTAATAATATTGGTTACAAATGTTACAATACTTATAACCTAAAATTTATTTCATGACGAGATGGCGTTTTTATTTACTAATGATAAATACCTAAGTGTAGTAAGAATAATAACCCTTCAAGTATCAGCTAATTGAGATACAATAGAATTATCAGTTTTGTTACCGTGGTCTCATGCGACCGCTTACAAAACGTTCTAAAACAATGGAACTACGGTTATTAAATGTCTGTGAATTAAATTGGCAGAGTCGTGGCGCTTGCAGTGAATAATATTTACAAAATGTCTCAGTAAGTAACTGTTGGCGTACCAAACAAAACAAACTCGATTATGAGCATATTTGTTTAGGTAATAAACTAGTTTTCTAAAACTGCATTACGACGAACTATGGCGCAGTAATTCTCGTTCTAAATGAATTAATTTTCATAAAACAAACTTGTTTGCTACAGAGTATAAAATTTGGAATCGCACGCAGCGCCGCGTCGTAAATTATTAAAAAGCTGACGAACCAAGCTTTATTTGAACTTAAACGCTCGCAGCGGCGCTTTATTAAACTTTCATAAATTATGAACAGGAGAGAGGATTTTTATGCCAAAAAATCTCAGGTAAAACGCGTAGCCATTAAATATAGACGAAAAGTAGCAGGAGATGGTGTAATCCATTCTGTGTTTTATTAATTGACATTTGGCTACCTAATTAATATCATGGTGTATTGAGGTTATAAAATCTGGGTGGAGCGCAGGTCAATGTGGAAATCCTTGAAGCATCTACTTATCACGGTTCAGCACCAAAAATGTATGTTGTGATCAACATAAAACCGTAAAACGTACCGGAAAACGCAGCGTGGGACGTCCACCTACAAGGTGGACCGACGACATCGTAAAGGTAGCAGGGAAGCGCTGGACGCAGGCCGCTACCAATCGATCAACATGGAAAGCATTGGGGGAGGCCTATGTTCAGCAGTGGACGTCCTGTGGCTGAAATGATGATGATGATGATGATCAACATAAATGAAATAATATGTATGTAGGTAGGTATGATTAACCTTTGTATGATTTAATTAATTATTTAGATTAAAATATGGAACAACTTTATTAGCTGTCAAATAATGAAGTGATGTTTTTAAAATGGAAGAATAAAAAGTATTAATAAAACCTCTTTCGAGTTTTCCAAGACCTAACCACTTTCTGTAAACAAAATATTATTTTAATCAAATAAATTAATTATTTTTATTCCGCAGATTGAAATAAGATTCCGTTCGATTTAACGACTTCAGAGAAAAGATAATCCAACCACGTCGTTGTGATTCCGAATAAGCGATTAACTTAATCTGCGTAGGCTTTGCTTTTGAACTTTTAATTTATAATACTAAATATTTCACTTATAATAAGGTGGAATTATAATTTTGCTAACGGTAATTATTAAAAGTTGACTGTGAGACAGCTTTGCCTTTTGATCATTTTAAACTGCGAGTATAATGCCTTTTTATAGTATTATTCACCCAAAGTAATCGCAATCCGAGTGCTGTGACATGTTGTAACTGATTTTCAAAAACTATCGATATCAAATGAAAATGTCATAAAAATCGTTATCTAACTGAAACTCTTTTTATATCTATGTATAATTTATGGAACTGATTAAATTTAATGCTTATCTCCAAATGGACTTATAAATTAAGCTGATCGTCCAATATTTTCAAATTACCTAAGCCAGACTGATTTGACACAATCTTATTACACCCGCAAAGGGGATAGACGTCTTTGTGGTTTCTAAATTGCTTACGTACAAATCTAGAGGCTTACGATTCCTCTAACGATGACGTTTCGCTGTGTCATGGTTACTAGCGTAAGCCTAATTATTTATAAGGGTTAATAAATAGCCTTCTATGTGATAACACAAATCAGGTCTTAAGACATAATATGTAGAGCCTTATTTCATATATTCATAGTTTCTGGAGTGGAGGCCAAGTACCGGAAAGCGCAGGACGTCCACTAATAATGTGCACCGACGACCTCATAAAGGTAGCAGGAGGGCGCTGAATGCAGGCCACCAATCGGTCATTATGGAGATCATTGGGGGAGGCCTCAGATCATAGAAAGATCCCTTCTATGATCTGAGGGGGAGGCCTATGCCTAACAGTGGACTTCTTATGGCTGAAATGATGATGATGAAGAAAGGGGACAAGGGTTTACCTGCTCTACGACGGTATAGTTATTTTGAAAATATAATGTATATGACGGATTGTACAGCGCCCCTAGCGGAAACTTTCAAGAACGCGCTCGCTAGTGACGACGTTTGATGTATAAACTCACAATAAACCCTGTGCTCAGTGTGCTTACCATGAGTTTACGTTAGGTGTGCTCGCTAGCGACTGCGTAAAAAAATGACATTAATTGTATGACATATTGTGCAGCGCCCCTAGCGGCTACTTTCAAGAAACAAAATCTTCATAGACATTTTTGACGTATTCGCTAGCGAGCACACCTAACGTAAACTCATGGTAGGTACACAGCAATCTAACACTCTTGGTAGCATGAAATAAACGCTGTAGAGCAACATTATACTTTCAAATTGACTTAACTGACCAAGCTCCTAGCTTTGTTAGCGTAAAATCTGGTTTCAAAGCGGTGTTTCAATTTTACGGTGACCAGCCTTCAATGAAGATAAACAATAGAAGCGCATGACACTGTTACATATTTTGATTACATACATAATAACGTAGCTTTATGCTTGCATAGTTTATAGTTTACTATCTTTTGCCCGCGGCTTCGCCCGCGTGAAATTTAGTTTGTCACAGATCGTTATAAATTATAGCCTATATGTTATTCTAGATTATAAACAATAATACTGTAAAGTTTCATCAAAATCCGTTCAGAGGTTTTTGCGTGAAAAAGTAACAAACATCCAGACATCCAAACTTTCGCATTTATAACATACTTTAGTAAGATAAGATATTAGACTACCTGTTATTTTCACTATTGCAAATCTTGTCCATTCTAGTTTTTTATGTAAATCAATCAAGAAATCGAAACCGTATCGTCACGTTAACTTTGTAATTTATTAATATAATAGCTAGCTGGACTACCAAGCGAATTACGAATCCTTATGAAGTATCCTTTAATCCATGAACAATCGTTCACAAGGATGTGAGCAGTATATTTTTGCCCATGTAGTTATTAACCACAATACAATAATTTTTTTTGGAAAACTTCGTCATTTTATAGTAGCTGTAAATATCTTTTTGTACTCAGTAAGGTGTAATGGAGAGAAGTTGCCAATAAAACTGAAGGTAGGTATCTTAATTACAACAAATAAAAGCCGTTGACAAATGCCTGTCAAATTAATCTCTATCTCGCGTAAATATGAAGAATGTTCACTAATTTTGTTTTTTAGCTTTCTGTATTCTCTGTTAAAAATAAAAAATACACGTGAAAGAATTATTTCGATACGTCAATTAGTTTCCAAGATATTGAATTTTAAAAGTGCGGGCGGCGGCCGGCCCGCCATTTTATGCGCGTGACGTCATATTACAGTGACTGGCTCATATTTGTATGGGTGGAATCTTGCAAGCTGAATTAAGACCCATTTCCAGGCAACCGATTAAGCTGAAATTTCGCAAACACATGTGATTTGGATGACCATGCAATATTATGATGACATGGAGCTGATCTGATGATGGAGCTGGAAGGTAATTTGCAATCAAACGACACAATCGCATCAAGTTTGGGTTTGGTTCAATTTTAATTTCTGTGATGGGTCTGGGTGTTAATATTGTATAATAAGTTTGTATTTACAAAAAAAAAATATTTAAGTATGTTTATATCCGTTTTCTAGTGAGCGGACGCTGTGAATGTACGTCACACGGGGTCACGTGACCGTCGGCGGGACTCAATATTTAAGCGAACTTTGAATGCCTATAAAATCATAACTACTGGGTATTTTTGAATGAAATAAAAACTAATGTATTTGTAAATGTAAAAGCTTAACTGTAACATAGGTTTCAAGTGATTTTGCATACCTAGTAACATTCTCAATTGCAGACACACGAAATGCTCAATAAACACTGTCTGCTCGTGTACAAATATTAATTAACCTTTGGTTTAAGATATTGCATTTCGTGAGTTTAGTGGTAATAATACTTAGCTTTGAAACAACAATAACGCCCGTATTCACAAACGATGCTTGCTTAAGTGAAGCAGCAAATCGAACGCACAGCATTGAATTGAGCTCTGTGATTGGTTCATGTGTCACCATGTGCGTCCACGCGCACTGTGAGACCTCATAGTAATGTTTGTGAATACGGGCGTAAGTTTCTGAAATGTTTATTAGCGTTGTCAGACCTCACGATTTGAATCCTTCTTAGTAGGCCAGTAGAATTAGCTTTTAAATCGGAAATAATTCCTACAAAAGATTTTATACGTACGTCGAGAGGCGCATCCAGCTCGTAAGCCTTGATAGGGTTACACTGGTTGAGGCGCTCCTTTTCAAGACTTGGAAGCCTGCGGGTAACGATCCATTGAACGTGGAGAGGGTCATTAATTATACACATATTTTCTACTTTAGCACAACTCCGTCGAAGTCGAAAACCTAGGAGAGTCTTTATGGGCAACTAATGAAGCCATTAAAGCACTAAAATCTTTAGTAGGAATTATTTCCGATTTAATTCATTTTTGTGTTTAATTCTACTGGCCTATAGGTTTTATTTCTCCTTTTAATTGATAACTTCTGAACGCACTTTTCCAATAAGTGAATAGGATTTAGAATACTTTTTATTTATTTATCTAGAACTTACTTGCACACATCACTGTACATAAGGCGGACTTAATGTCAGTCGGCATCTCCTCCAGTCAACCTTAGGGCCAATCTAAATTATTCTAAAGCTCTGAATACTATGACATTAACTAAGTACTGCAGTAATGCTAAAACATGAAACGTTAGACACGTCTATTAAATACTTAAAAGCACATTTTTTAAATCGTTCTGCTTAGAATCCTTCAGAAGGATCATGGTAGTATTTAGAGCTTTAGAAAAAAGTATTTAAAATCATATTAATCTAAACTTAATACGTTCAGAATTATCAATTAAAAGGCGAAATAATAACCTACGCAATTAAGCGCTACAATAACAAAAGAGGCTGTGCAACAAAGGCTTTTCTCGCCTACTACATATTATAACAATAGTTCGTTGAGGCCTAATTAGAATATAACAATAGTTCGTTTTCTTACATGTGAGCCAAGTTTGTTATTATAGTAAAGGTCGGAAGAGTGTAATAAATCAATCCATAT
>NW_021133328.1:0-838 GCF_004193835.3 Ostrinia furnacalis
CCGCGCCGTTTGAGCTGGCCGTCTCTGTTAACATACAGGACTTCGCGGGCCCGTAAGTAATCGGCCAGCAGCGCTCGAAGGTACTGAGGCACTCTGTGATGTTTAAGTGCCTAGAGTATGGTGGAATGAGGGATGGTATTGAAACCGTTGGCTATATCGAATGATACAGCCAACACACCCTCACCCCTCTCCCTAGAGCCTCTGCAGTGAGGTTTTTTAGCCTCTGAAGGGCGTCGACGGTCGACCTGTCATGTAAACCAAAGCAGTAATGCCAGCGTTACGAAAATGAATTAGTTTCCACAATATCGAAATATGACGATTGAATGTGTAAATCAAAATAAGGCGAAGTTTTGAGGTGGTTTGAGTTTTGTTGCATAAAAATAATCTTTAATTTTTTTTATTTTTTTTTCATTTTTTAATCGGGAGTGCTGGGCCCCTGGTCATAGTGGGCCCCTAGGCACTGGCCTAAAGTGCCTTATGGATAATACGGCACTGGTTATATACTCCAGTAAATCATTCTCAGCAAAATTCGACTTAACCGACCTAAACACCGAACTAGATAGCCTAACTGTGTCTGATGCTATGGTAATTGAACCGAAAGATTGTAAAAACAAACTTAAGCACTATCACAACGGTCTCAAAATAATAACTCAGAACATTAGAAGTATTTACCGTAACCTCGATGGATTTGCATCTTTTCTTAAAATACTAAATGTCACTTGTGATATCTTGATCCTAACGGAATGCTGGCTAACGGACTTCAAACCTCCTCCACATTTTGAAAATTACAAACTTTATCATTCCCAAATAACACATAACCAAAATGATGGAGTCGTTG
>NW_021133329.1:0-1315 GCF_004193835.3 Ostrinia furnacalis
AGGTTGTCTTTACGCCTGAAGCGTCTGTTACACACCTTGCAGCGGAAGGGTTTTGAATCTGTAAGAAGATGGTCAATTTTATTTTTCAAGTAATGCACTTCTTAACTATAGGCACCATACATCCCCTCACTCGGCAAAAGTGAGGTAATATTATGTGTCTAGCAACTGAGTTTCTTCCCCATTATGTTGTCCCAAAGTGGTGGTGACAAGCCAAGGATATCTTTTGGGACGTGTATAAGTGCCCTGGAAAGGGCCTATGTACTGAATAAATTGTTTCATTTCATTTGCCTGAATTCAGCCGCTGCGGCACCTGTCTGTGGACGGAGGACACTGACCGGTGTGCACGGCCTGGTGGCGGCGCATGTCCTTGCGCGAGTGGAAGGCGCGCGGGCAGCGCGGGCACTGGTGCGCGCGCCGCTCCGGCACCTGTCTGTGGACGGAGGACACTGACCGGTGTGCACGGCCTGGTGGCGGCGCATGTCCTTGCGCGAGTGGAAGGCGCGCGGGCAGCGCGGGCACTGGTGCGCGCGCCGCTCCGGCACCGGCACCGCGCACAGCGCACAGCCGCGTCCACAACCGCATTTCTTGTCTGTGGACAGAGGACATAATACTGGTTTTAACTAAAATAATTTTCTAAAAAATCTAACGGGATTGCTCCCGTCAATAACAATTATTATGTTAGTGACCATGAAAGTTCAAAACAATGTATTCTGAAAAATCTTCCCAATAATGTTGATTATTTAGTCGCCACTTACGGGCTCTTGCTTGCCCATGTAGTTCCCTTATGCAATCATAGCGCCCTTTAGTAACACTAAAGTACGAGCTGCCCCGTTGCACAGCGCCACCTAGTACCGTGCGCCCGTGTGCAATGCACACTCTGCAACTAAAGGTAAAACCGCCTCTGACCCATGGGAAGAGTCGAGAGAACTCTTTAGGCGTTTAATTTTTTTTTTGTTCAGCTGTGCGTGAGCTTGTGCCAGTCGCGCCAGGATTCACCGTCGTGCTTGGCTACGTGCTTTCTGTAGTTGGAGCTGTCGCGGAAGCGTAAAGCCGCCTCTGACCCATGGGAAGAGTCGAGAGAAAACTCTTTAGGCGCTTAATTTTTGTTTGTTAATATTTTTTGTTCAGCTGTGCGTGAGCTCGTGCCAGTCAGTGACTCACCGTCGTGCTTGGCCACGTGCTTCCTGTAGTTGGAGCTGTCGCGGAAGCGTAAAGCCGCCTCTGACCCATGGGAAGAGTCGAGAGAAAACTCTTCAGGCGCTTAATTTGTTTATTTTTTTTTGTTCAGCTGTGTGCGTAAGCTCGTGCCAGTCAG
>NW_021133330.1:0-1606 GCF_004193835.3 Ostrinia furnacalis
TCGGAGGTCCAGCACTCGCAGCTTCGGCATAATACTGTTTCTGGTGGGATCTATTAAGCATTAAGTCTTACCACTGAAATGCCCCCGCTCCAAAGCTGGGGGCCCACGTAGTAGGTCCTCCCATGTGTGCCTAATGCCGTTCCCTCGCCCGCTCCAAAGCTGGGGGCCCACGTAGTAGGTCCTCCCATGTGTGCCTAATGCCGTTCCCTCGGAGGTCCAGCACTCGCAGCTTCGGCATAATACTGTTTCTGGTGGGATCTATTAAGTATTAGGTCTTACCACTCAAATGCACTCTTTCCAAAGCTGGGGGCCCGCTCAGTAGGTCCTCTCGCATGTGCTTAATGCCATTCCCTCGGAGGTCCAGCACTCGCAGCTTCGGTATAATACTGTTTCTGGTGGGATCTATTAAGCATTAAGTCTTACCACTGAAATGCCCCCGCTCCAAAGCTGGGGGCCCACGTAGTAGGTCCTCCCATGTGTGCCTAATGCCGTTCCCTATGAGGGCCAGCACCTTGAACTTCGGCAAAATAATGTTTATGGTGGGATCTATTAAGTTTTGAGTCTTACCGCTCAAATGCACCCTTTCCAAAGCTGGGGGCCCGCTCAGTAGGTCCTCTCGCATGTGCCTAATGCCGTTCCCTCGGAGGTCTAGGTCTCGCAGTTCAGGCATATGCATGATGACTCCAGCCGGCATCTCCCATAGCGAGGGAGAGCCGCGAATCACAAGCTCCTATAACAATAGAAATGATCAGGGTAGAAATACCAGTTTTGGGTATTATCACTGTTTTTAGCCACTGAAAGTTTAGTATCAAATGATATTATGCTGCGTACATACTATCCCATAACGAATAAATAAATAATACCTAGCTATGTAGAAAATTATGAAATTGCTAAAATATTTAGCTACAGTGGGTGGTTCTCGCCACAATTGAGGTCTACTAACTCTCTAGAAAGAAAAGCAAGGCATGCTGGCTAGGTCGTGGGCTCTCCTTTAACTTAACTAGAGTTGAAAATACAATAACAGACATTGATCGAAACCGCATCGCAAACGAATATTATTGGAAGACGTTTCTAACAATTTCTATAATCCAATCCTAATCCAAATCCGCCCGTCAATTGTCAAATTTAAATGTTTTTGGTAAAAAATATATCTGCGGTTTTCGATGTTTTTACACTTTCGTATTATTTATAAGACTTTTTAAACAATATTAAAGTGTAAACGCATCGAAAATTTTATTGTGGATATTTAATCCAAAACTGAAGTAAACTTGACAGTTGAAATCCGGATTTGGACAATAAGAAACGAGCTTAATTTATGTGTGGGCAAAGTGATCTTTTAAAACAATGTATTAAAAGATCGTTTTCAAGTCACACCTGTATCTCAGTGAATGTTAAGAGCGTTGTAGCAAAAATTTGGCGTTCGAATTTTAGGTTTTTATTGCTTGACGTCGCGTAGTGAGTGCGCAAACTGCATTTATCTGTACAATTTCAACGCTGCGTCGACTAAACGATCTTAATACATAGTTGTATAGTACCTAAGACAGTACATCATACATAATAATAAAGAAATAATGTGTAATAATATTTACCTATTTGATTTTTTCTC
>NW_021133331.1:0-7159 GCF_004193835.3 Ostrinia furnacalis
GGGATTACAAGTATTACAACAGTAATATTCTGTAATATTGCGGCTGGCATAAAAGGTCGAGAGTGCTCAAGATTCTTTGCCACTTGAAATGTTTTATAGTGGAAATAATTGGCCATGAGGGTAATGCATAGAAAAAAAACACTTTTATAGGCAAAGATTTTTATTACAAGTTAGTAGGATACAAATTACATTAAATATCGTGTACATCTGGATACTTTGTGACTCTTTTAGAATAGGTACTTATCATGTAAACACGTTTTTATACATTTTGTCTTATTGAGACATAAGAAGAAGAAATAAAAACTAGGGAAGACTGTTTCTGAACATTTTGATAGGTAAAGGTGACATTCATTGTTTTTCCCGTGTGGTCTTCAATTACATTTTACGAAATTGAATACGTAAGTACCTACTATAATACGAAAAATTTATCTTATTACGAGTATGTAGGTAACTTCATGAGTTGCCACTGTGTTTAGCTTGATGTGCCTAGTATTTTACAGTTAATCTCTGTTTTTTTTAATAAAAATCATCATCATCATTATTTTTAGCCATAGGACGCACGTCACTGCTAAACATGAACGCCTCCCCCAATGATTTTCATATTGATCGGTTGGTAGCGGCCTGCATCCAGCGCCTTTCAGCTACCCTTCCTTATGAGGTCGTCGGTCCACCTTTTTATCACATTTAATAAAAACGACGTGTACAAATAAGGCACGAAATCCCATAAAGGTTTCTTTTTTCTTTATCTGTACCGAACCCTAAAGAGCTACAATCAAAGAAAGCAAACATAATTTGTTCGCAGTAAAATCTATTACCTTTTGCAATTGAAACTTATTGATCTCATAGAGCTTTGGTTCACATGTGCCTTATTGCAATGCATTACGGTTGAAAATATAAAACTTTTAAAAGCTCAAAAGCTCAGTTGAGAGTAATCCTTCTAAATTGGCACTCGCTAGACCCTTTGACTCTACGTGTGCTCGTTTTTTGGTATTTTGTATCCACAGTTAGTATTTGGTTATTGGTTGCCATTTTAACTCGTGATCTGCTTTCCATTTTTTGAGAGGATATTAAATATTAATATTCTGTTTTTGTTTTGTTTCATAGGATTATTTATTTTTAAATACCTATTTATTTATTTGTTGTATTGTTGAATATTTGGATTTATGTTCTCACATTGATCATATTACTTCACGTAGTCTTGTATTAGGTTTGGTTTCACTAGTAGTTACTTACTCAAGTAGGCCTATTTATTAATTCTGTAGTAGTAGTTATAAATTACCAAGTCTGAAATAAATAAGTTATAAGACTTCTAATACCTTCACCTTTGATTAAGTTTGCACTTAACAAGTGTAGTTTTTGTAAGTTTTTCTTGTGAATGCTAAAATGTAACCTTGTTGGTGATCAAATAAATAAAAATACCTTTCAGTTTTTCGTCTTTGTAAACAAATTTTTGAAGAAAAGCTAAAAACAGCATTATACACTTGTGTCTGTCTTCCATTATGTGGACTGTAACTTAAGGTCATCGGTCAAGTGTATAATACATTTAAAGCTTTTAAAACACCTTATTTCAAAAATAAGTAACCTTTATGACTTTACTAAACAATTATCCATCCATATCAAAGACATTTTCCCAAAACTCGATTTAAATGTAAAATTAATTTCCAACATAACTCCAAATTCTACTAATTCGAATTCAACTAGGTATATCAAAGCTAAACTAAATCAATTGGCTTGTGTAAAGAGCTTTGGAACTTTAAACTTTCAGCTTTCAGCCGATGACAAAGCTTTTCAGTAATATCTGTTGAACAATTCCCAGTATTTCCCAGTTTCGTATTGTTACCAAAAATGTAATTACGAGTTGGGTGGGGTGACCACAAACTTGAGTTGTTCAGGATTAGGGAGAATTTGAAATAGATGGGATTGTACATATTTGAAGACCCTTTTGGTAGTGCTTAATTAAATGTCTTTAAAAAAAGGTTGCCTGATTATCTTGTTTGAGACCGATGAAACCAAAAAGAAGTTTATCTGAAAAATTTAATTTTCCAATAGTCTACCACTTACACTTTGAGGTCGTCAGTCCTCTGACCTCCTGCACTCTCTACTGAGACGCGATTTCCACTCAAGAACATTGCTTCGTACCTAAAATGACATTGTATTTGTAGATTTATGGTCTAAAACTCATATTAAAATGTTGTAGTACGAACGGCTATGAGTATATTGGCACCTGTGGCCCACTAAACAAGTAAGTAGGTAATTGGTAGGTTTTTCGTAATTGAATAACTAAGTACTCATAGTGGTAAAACAAAGAAAGCTGACTTTCGTCAAACAAGTTAGTTTCTTATTAAATCAACATAGCATAGAATAGATGTGTAAGAGTTCATCTTTATTCTCAAATCATGTCACCCTACACCCCCGTCCAAATGACTTGTCAAAGCTCGGGTGTTAATTAAAATATTTGCATCCAATCCTTTTACAATGGACCTTCATCAGATGTGTGTAACAAAGCCCATGAAATTCACACCGTTTCGTAATTATTAAATTGAAGAGCATAATAATAATTTCAGTGATGAGTTGTTTTACATTGTTTGAATGTGAGTTTAAATTGTAATTGTTGTTGGAGTTTTTTATAGAGCTATGAGATATTGATAATTCATAGTCAGAAGAAAATAATACAGTATTTTACCTTTAAATACTTGATGTTTTTATTTACCTGGTTTATAAATGTATTTTTTTGTAGTATTGTTTATAAATACTAATATTAATATCACGTTGTAAGTTTGAGAGTTTGTTTGTACGAAGTGTATTTAACCCACTTGTCAATTTGTCTAGATCTCAATCTAATCCTTCATTAATTGGTTGACAGCAATTAACGGATACTGATTAATATTAAATTAACTTTTAAAGCAAGCTTTTAAGAGAAGCTTTGCCTTTATCAGGAATTTCAGGTCCTTATGTATGATCTTTAAAAGTACGCTACGGATTTTGATGCGGTTTTTTTAAATACATAGATAGAGTTATTCAAGAGGAAGGTTTAAGTAGGTATACTTAGCACCCGTGCGAAGCTGAGGTACCTAGGTCGCTAGTCTTTTATGTATGTTAAACATAAACTATTAACTTGAACGTGTATGGTTAAATCATTCGATACCTAACGATTTTTCCCACCACACGGCTGTCATCGATCTTTTAATCCCAGTTCCCGACCTATCGCAGACGGTAGCACCGGATAATCGGTAGTGAGGGGCTCTGGCACTGTGATTTGGAACAGTTATTTTGTAAATATTACCGGGTACTCAATAATAGGACAAGTTATAAGGACGTATCTTAACCATGAGTAGATTTTATATTATATATTAGCACGTCACTACCTTGTTTAATATACCACGCAATCTTGTATACCCATTCTTATAAGATACACCATACAAGAATGCATGGTAAATTCAATGAGCTGCTCCTGAATCGAATGTACCTACTACTACTATTTCTATTTATTTATATTAACCGACAGACAGTGGTGACTGAGTTTGTTGCGGCGCTTCTTCTCAGCACTTGCCAAATGTTGGTCTTGAAGCGCTGGTAGGGTAAAAAGATTATGAGACATGTAAAGGCTCCTTAAAAGCAAAATGACGATTTGTAAGAACTATTTATTAGTCCAAACAAATAAAGAAATTTTGACTTTGACTTTGACTTTATAGCGTAGCGTAGTAATAAATACTCTTTTATAGTACCTACATAAGAGTAAAATGTCTCGTAAGTAAAACAGTGTATTTAAGTTAAATTAAAAAAAAGACACATCAACAACTGTCTTTAAAAAGTGTTTTGACAATAATACAACACTTTCGCGACTCAAAACAAAAGAAATAAAGAGTAATTAATAAATCATTTAATGTTAATTGTATTGCCAGTGTTAGCGCCGTATTTTGTTTCTATGTGTTACGATAATTTATTTTATAATTAAGAGAGAATAACAATTTAGAATGTTAAATATCATCATCGAGATCCTCTTCTACAGAAGAATGCGATCTGACAACATGTTTAAAAATTAATTAAACAGCTGTTTAGGTTTATTAAATATTTAATAATTCCTCCTCCAACTAATTTAATTTTAATCATGTGTTATTATAATATAAAGTAACTATGCATTAATGGCATAATTTAAATTAGTTGATGATGTTTTCACTCATAAAAACCATTATTATTTATAATTTTTCCTAACATAGTAATAAACAATAAAAGTACCTATTACCATAAGACTGTGACCTCATACCTTCCCTTCCCTAATCCAAAATTGCCACCCTTCAAAACTTTCAACCGGCTAATTGCCCATCGCCAACCTATTTACAACCTTATTCAAACAGAATAAATCACGTAATCCCTTATCAGCCCTACAGTAGGGTCAACATAAAAATACATGTTTTGTTCTGCACTTAACGTCACTTCATGTTAACATAGTATTTATTTATCGTAATACTATTTTAATTTCGCATTTACAATTGTTACGGGATTTAAAGAGATCAGTTAACAAAGAGATGTACAAATAAGTGATTGTTAGAATGCTTATTGTATTACCCTTAAAAGAGAGCCCTTGATGTATTTTGTATGGTATAAAATAAGTAATTTTGACTTTTTAAAAGTTTGTAGTCAGTTTATTTAATTCGTCTTCTTTCGAGTGTTTTGAAAATGGGTTCACGACATTGATGTAAGACTTTATAAGCTACTTTTGCTTATAGCTTAGTTCGTCTGAATATCTTATTCGATGTACCTAGCAATTACCATATTATTCAGGTTAATGTACTAAGATTTCAACTGGTGAAAGAATTTCCAAAACCAGTTCAGTATACTTTCAAAAAAGAATTGGTCATACTAGTTTGAAATTGTTATAAGGTGGTCATTGGGTCAGAAAAGTTCTTGAGTGGCTACCACAGACTGGAAGACGTTATTGCACAACGTATCTGGTCCTCGACTCAGTGGACGGACGATCTGGTGAGGGTCGTGAGATGATTTAAAAAAATACAGATCTCTAATCTCCATCCCATGGTTTGTTTCTTATTACTAAGTCGGCTCAGGCCTGAAATATCCGTGTTCCTAAAATATATTTTTCGCAAAATGTCTGCTATTCAGAATGTGAGCACGTCTTTTGCATAACGTCAGCTTCTCAAAATGTCAACTATTTAAAATTGTCTGTCTCCAAGAATGTCAGTTTTTGTACAATCTTCGCTTTTCAGAAAGTGCTTTCTCAACATTCAAACATTATAAATGAAAGACATTTCGATAAAGCTGACAAAACAGGAATGCAAACATGATGAGTACGTAGACTTTTTGAGAATTGTACATTTTAGGAAGACAGATATTTCAGGCCTGAGCAACTAAGTCATTCCCAACAAATTAGAGAGAGTCGTGTTCTTGCAGTAGAGACCTGACCTGATAATGTCTAACTTAACTTTTTATTCACCAGACCGCGTCGAGCTCAAAAGCGAGGGCGCCCTTTCCGATTCCGAGCTCGAGCACGATCACGAACACGAGCACATCGAGAACACAGAACACAGTGAGCACAGTGACCATGCTCACAATGAGCACACAGAACATGGCGATCATTTGGAAGCGCTGGACACTGGGCGACCGCGGAAGGTAATTTACTAGCATTCTTAGTTAGTTTTTGAGCTACCCTCCTTGGAATTTGAAAGCCCCTAGATGTCTACCTACTTTATGTTTCATTCTAAGTTTAAAAGTGTCTAAAAGAGGACCCTGCGTAAAATGGGCTGTTCCCCCTGGGCCAAAATTTGGTTATGCTCATGATCTACTTTCTCCAACCCTATTTAAGCTAGCGTGGGCCAAAATCTTCATTGGCCTCGGTTTTTAGAGAGTGTTCGTGCAGTGGAAATTAAATGACCTGATGTTAGCGCCAGTTTCAACGATACGGTGTCTGTATAATCTAAGAGACTAGGTATGGCTGGGTTGCACCATCTTACTTTAACTTTAACAAACGGGAAGAGTTTGAATTTGAATTTGAAAATCTGTCAAACTCCATACAAAAACACCGGTTATCGTCAAAGTTACGGTCAAAGTTAGGTGGTGCAACTCAGCCTATATTTCACTACCTAAGTACCAGTATAGGATGTCTAAATTGTGTATCATTATAATCACTTATCGCGTCATTTGGTAATACCAACCACCGCCACCAACCGTGCGATGTGGAAGTCATTGGGGGAGGTCTATGTTCAGCAGTGGACGTCCTGTGGCTGAAATGACGATGATGGTAATAAGGACTTACAGAAGAAGGTTGAGGCTTTTGATAATAATACCGATGACCGTATGAGCGTTGTCATTACAAAATACGGACCTAAATCATACAATGTTTCAAGCAGGTACGCCGCAGTCGGACGACGTTCACCACGTACCAGCTGCACGAGCTGGAGCGAGCGTTCGACAAGACGCAGTATCCTGATGTCTTCACGAGGGAAGAACTGGCCATGAGGCTGGACCTCAGCGAGGCAAGAGTGCAGGTGAGACTCTCTCTCTCCAACTTTAACTTTACTATTGCTTCGATAGTGAGTGGAGAGGTAGTTTAGAACCACAGATCACATAAACTAAAGGGAGATGTGACAAGGGGGCGGGACCGGTGTCGCAGCAATATGCCCAAAAACAGAACACATTGCTCGTGACAGCAATTAGGACAGTAGCGACGTCATAATATAAACAGTTTACATTGCTTGCGTAGTAGGTACTAAAACTTATTCGAACATTGAGTATTGATACCGCAGTGGATAATGAGCACGTATTTTGATTACTTTGTGTGTGTGAATTTCTAATGAAACACTGAGTTTCGAACTTTAGTTGGCATCTCTCTATATAATCTCTATGTTTAGAACGAAGGCGTTGAATCGTAAAAATGCTGGTCACTTAAGTTTGCTCGCGAGCCAAACATTGTCCGTTCGTTCGCAAAAATTCGCTGCTCTCTTGCGATAGCCCTTCTATTCGCGTCTCTAGTGGTTAAACGCCCGAACGAAGACACTGGTATCTTGCGCTGATTCCACTCAGCATTAGGTGTTCTCCAAAAGATGTGGTTAACTGGCACTAGAACGTATAAAGTAGTCTAGCTATGAAGCTAGACAGAGTCAGGCTCCAATATAGATCATGCTCTGTAGAAACTAGATGACGTTTA
>NW_021133332.1:0-794 GCF_004193835.3 Ostrinia furnacalis
CAGTGAGGGCACTTTTCTGAAAAATTGGAAAGTCGAAAAATTTTTATATTATTTTTCTTGTCTTCCTTATGGACCAAATGTTACATAAAATCCGAGAAAACATAAATTTTGTAGAAAAAAATTTTCAGGTCTGAAAGGGGTATGACAACATGCGATAGGGCTGCCCACCTGCAGTTTTAATTACATCTGCCTACTTAGAATTTCTATCTATGTAGTTTTGTGAATGTATTTTGTGATTGTAATTTTTTATTTTATTTTGACAAACAAAATACTTTGTGAATGAAATAGGATAAAAAATGCATGTTGTCTTGTCATTAGTAGTTAGATTTAATTAAAAAATATATTTGTGTTTAGATTTAGTAACAAATCTTTTAAATTTGCGACCGTAAATGTATGCGCCTCGACTGAGGCGTACAAAATGCTTGATTATTATACTATACAGGGTGTTAGGTAAATGGGTTTATAAGCGGACATTACATGCGGCCCATGTAATGTCCGCTTATAAACCCATTTGTTAAATGTGCATATACAGGGTGTCCCGTAATGTAACGTCAAGCCGGAACTGGGTGTTGAGGCAAGTTATGCTGGTTATCAGAAAAATTAAAAAAAAAAATCTATGTGCCATTTTGTCAAAATAATAGGCATTTTAAAAAAAACAAAAAATTCTACTCCCGGTGACGGTCTTTTTACTCGTGTTGCCACAAATCTTCACTTTTTCCAAATTTTTTTTTTATTATGTAACTCTGAATAATGCTTCTCTAAATTGTTATCAAAATTACAAAACCAGCTGCTCC
>NW_021133333.1:0-1600 GCF_004193835.3 Ostrinia furnacalis
ATTTCGATATTGTGGAAGTTAATTCATTTTCGTAACGTTTAGGCCATAGAATTAGATTTTAAATCGGAAATAATTCCTACAAAAGATTTTATTGTTTTAATGGCTTCATTTGTTGCCCATTAATATTATCCTAGGTTTTCGACTTTGGCGGAGTTGTGCTTAAGTGGTGGGGGGCTTGACAGGGATACGCTGGTTAAGGCGGCCCTTTTCAAGGTTTAGGACCCTGCGGGTATATTTTCTACTTTGTCGAAGATAAGCACGAGAACAGTTTGTCCAAAACATATGAATTTGGTCTTATTCAATGCAGGATTTCCTTCAACCGTCATGAAGATCAGTTTTCAATACAGTAAGTCCTTTACACGGTATAACCGTAAAACCGCAAAAATGCCCCTTTCGGGGGGCTACACCACTTAAGCACAACTCCGTCGAAGTCGAAAACCTAGGATAGTCTTAAAGAGCAACAAATGAAACCATTATACTAATATTATAAATGCGAAAGTTTGGATGTCTGGATGTTTGTTACTCTTCCACGCAAAAACTACTGAGCGAATTTTTATGAAACCTTACAGTATTATTGTTTATAACCCAGAATAACATAATAGGCTATAATTTATGACGATCTGTGACAAACGAAATTTCACGCGGGTGAAGGCGCGGAATTATTTCCGATTTGATTGATTTTCATGTCTTATTCTACTTGCCTAGGAGGCATTACTGCTTTGGTTTACATGACTTTCTGTACATTTTTATTTTTTAATGTTTATGTTAGTTTTATAAAAATATGCAAGATTTTCCTATTCTTTGTTTCATTTTTAAATGACTCCGATACTTCGTGCTGTACTACATAGATAGTGGCGAAAGTATTTTCATTTGAAGGAAGGCGTATACCTTTGTAAAGTCTGTTGTTTATGATGATGGCACCTTCATTCTATTTCGTAAGGTAGACAGTAAATTTTGTGGGGGGGCCCGAAACGAGCTGTGCCTAGGGGCCCTGAGATGGTTAATCCGGCCCTGCCTGCGCTGCAGGCATACAGGACCAGAAGACGTAGTGTGGATCGACGATTTGGTAAAGATCGCGGGAAGCACCTGGACATTTCATAACTGTTAAGCTAATGTCTGCACATCAACAACATTCTGTCCGCCACAATTCCGCAGTCCGCTCTTGCGGAAGGAACGGCGATGCGCGTGCGATCGGACGCGTGCAACTTTTTCACTACGTCTTGTAAATGACGCGCTTCGTTACCTTACAACCTACTACAACCTAACAATTCATAATTTAGACTAAAATATTTTTAAATGGATATTAATTTCCATTGCAGCAACAGCCGGTGTATCTAGTTTCCTTGTTTTTAAATTAATAATAACTCTTAAAACCATGCCGTAACTACTAATTCGGTAAATAATTATATCACTAGTAGGTAATATAAGTTAAAATATTAAACATTCTCGATATGTAGCTCATGTATGAACATAAGCGGTGCTAAATGCTAACAAGACAATTTTCATATTTATTAGGTGTAAACGGATACAATGTTACATAAAAATTTTATTATTGTCTAAAACGGTTTTATGTTCTCAATCTCACGTCAACATTAGTAAG
>NW_021133334.1:0-1782 GCF_004193835.3 Ostrinia furnacalis
GGCACTTCTAGCAGACCTAGAAGCTTCAAATTTGGAATATAAGTAGTGTTTGTTGTATGAATCAAGGAAAAACTAAAATATTTGGGGGCACGGTAGTGCAACCGCCAAGTCGAGTAAAATTTTTCAATTTCGGTCCAGTTTTCTAGATATATAACTGCTGTCTACAAAATACAAAAAGAAATGATATTTGGGGGCACGGTAGTGCAACCGCCAAGTCGAGTAAAATTTTTCAATTTCGGTCCAGTTTTCTAGATACATAACTGCTGTCTACAAAATACAAAAAGAAATGAGATCCCATTAAAAACAATACTTGTCAAAAAAACCAAGTCTCGCAGGAGAAACGATTCCACAGAGATGAAGATTCGATGTGTGAAGTCTTCGGTTGATCTTTCCTATTTATACAGTCTCAAGAGGATAATTAACTTGCCAGATCTGAACTGGTTTTTCTAAACGTGAGTTTAAAGTAGTTAATACACAAACTTTCCTGCTTCTGTCCATCAATATGATAATATCATTTATGATTTCAGATTATGCGTAGGTACGCTTGGCAACAATCATACCTAATTAGAATAATTGTACGTACAAGGTGAATAGCGGGCCAATTCTTAAAGTGTATTTTAAGTTTGGGTAATTTGTTGTTGAACCTACTAGATGACGCCTGTAGGTCTTTTAATTTTTATTACAGTTAGTAACATTATTTTAAAACAACTGTAATCTATGAATATTTTTGTTTTGTAGTAGTAAAACAAATCACGTTACATGAACAGTGAAGAAAAATGATGCAAAAACGGGAAATAATATTATTCACACTATTTTCACGCGTACGAAGTCGCAGGCACAGCTAGTTACTGTGTATTAGGATACATGGAAAATAATATTGTATGTCGTCGTCGTCGTTTCAGCCAATTGACGTCCACTGCTGGACAAAGGCTTCCCCCAAGGTTTTCCACAATAAACGGTCCTGCGCTGCTCGCTTCCAGGCTCTTCCCGCGACCTTTACCAGATAATAATATATTTTACCAGATAGATTGTCATCATTGCATGCATTACTTGTTTGTGTAAAGATGTGTTGTTGGTAGATCTTTGTCAATAAATAATAATGTACTTCATACAAATTGATTGAAGATAAATTCCACACGCGGTCAAAGACTCGGACTCGTTTTCCTTTATTTTTTTGCATAAATTAGCGCAATATGACACTCCAATCATGCGTAAATGAAAACAAAGCCAGTGTTGCAAATTTAATAAAGTATTTTTTCCTTATTTTCAACTAGTATAGGCATTGCAGACTAGACATGATTTTGTTATGCCACGTGCAACGTCGTGTGTATTATTCCTACTAAGTAATTTACAAAACCTAAAGGCTATGCAGGAAAAGTTCATTGGAAAATAAGGGCTCTTTCAAATTAGACGTTTTGGAGCCAGACCGTTGTCGTGCGTATGCGAGTCCACAAACTTAGGACGCTTTTAAGTTTCGACCAAACCAAAACGTGCATGCAGCCCATGTGCACGATGGAGATCAGTAGAAATCAGAAGGATCGCCAACGCGCACGCGATATGCACATGTTGGCTGAACCTTTAGACGTTTCGTGTCGGACGTTTGTCGTGCGTTTGCAAGACCGCACACTAACTATTGGTAATTAATTGTCAATTTTATTCCGACGCAGTTGTCATACAATTACCGTATGCTATCCTGCAAACGCACGACAAACGTCCGACACGAAACGTGTAAAATGAAAGCGCCCTTACTTTGCGCCAAACTATAAATTGAAAAACTTTAAA
>NW_021133335.1:0-670 GCF_004193835.3 Ostrinia furnacalis
AACTGCTGATCAGTCCGACATTCTTCAAATTGCTATCACATGACTCTAGGTGTTGGGAAGACGCTGACATCTTGGTAAAAAGAGGTAGTGGTGACAATGAAATGCAGAGATATAGATACGACGTTGTGTTAAAGAAAAAACAACAAACCAGTTCAAATTTTAGCAGACCTCAGTTTAAATGGCATGCATTCACTCATGTTGAAAATATAAGAACTCTGCTTACATCCAATGTTACTTTTGGAGTGTTTGGCATTCCCAACTACAGAATTTTGTCAGATGTTGAGTTGGCTGATGGTTTCTGTTACTGGCCAGCACATCGCTTGATTAAACCTGACACTGTGCAAGGCCGCGTACCAGAACTTGTAATGGCACAACAGCAGGCTCTTGAATTGTTGTTCATTGAGGCAGAACAGCTTGGATATGAGTGTGGTATCACTTGGTCACAAGACAAGCTTGGACTGCTAGATGCTATTTTCAGTCGCGGACATAAAGTAACGACTCAAGCATATGGTCCCTATCGTGCAGAAGTGTTATTTAACTTTCCGCGGCTAGACGAATTTGGGCGTTGTTTCGCCGGAGAACTTAAACAATATCTTTCAGATCGTCTCCCAGAATATATGGTGCCAAGTACATTTATTGTGATGGATGAGTTCCCGTTGACTGCGAGCGG
>NW_021133336.1:0-738 GCF_004193835.3 Ostrinia furnacalis
TTATTAGATGATCAATATTAAAAGGCAAACTTGATATAAAAATCATCAAATTAACAAAATTAAAGATCAATAACTAAAAAAGAGGATCAAATATTATTTTTGATTACCAAATATTAAAAGAGTATGTTAATCATAAATATTATGTTACCTTAAATAAAGATCATTCATAATTTATCCGTAGATCAACTAATATAGACCCAATAATTAATATAAAGATAAAATATAATAAAATACATCATTTATTTTTAAAAGTGCACATACAAAAAAGATCAATTAGTTTTTAGAGGATCAAATAATATTGTCCCATAAATAAAGGGCAACTATTTTTTATGTCGGTACTAGTCTCAAAGAAAGACCAGTACCTCTAGTACGAAAAATTTTCGAGTTCGTTTCGTTTGCGTATTCAAAGTGTCATCGAAAAATTTTGTATGAAAAATTAAACAGCGCCCCCTAGGGCGGCTATAATATAGGGGGCGCTGTTTTTTTTTTTTTTTTTTTTTTTATCCACAACGAGGAAGCTCTTGGCCTGTATCTCACCTGATGGTAAGTGACGATCAGGCCGAAGGTGGAAGCGAGCTTCACCCGGAATCCTCAACCACGGAGGAACTGGCTATCTTATCTGTAACTGCCGGAACACAACAATGCTGTTAACATTGTTGTTATCGCGACAGACTTAGGTAAGATGGTGGTAGCTAGCCAGGCGGGCTTAGAACAAGCCCTACCACCAACCAAACCGAA
>NW_021133337.1:0-547 GCF_004193835.3 Ostrinia furnacalis
ACATTTTGTAACATTGCACTGCCCCCCTAGACAAAACGCACTTTTTGATCGAATCGAAAATCGAATCCGTCAAATCTCCATACAAAAAAGGGGCTTTTCGACCACTTTTCGACTGGTTTGCGATTATAATTTGCACTTTGTCTAGACCCACAGGATAGAAAAATAAACAAGCAAAACCTTAATCGTTAGCAAACGTCATATTTATTTAAATGTTAGCAGCACTGTTTCTTGCACGGTTATGTTGGCAGGTTTGACTCTTACAGTACCTATCTACTGCAAGCGAAAACCGACACTAAGGTGACGAACCTTTTCATTCCGCGACTGTACATCGCATTCGCATCACATGACGATATTTTTAGAGATTAAAAACAGCTTTTGATTTCAGACTGTCGGCGTGATTTTCGCTTGGTGCCTGATCTGCGACCTAAATGCTAAGATGTTTTTATAGTACGAAGTAGTAACAAATTTGATGTAGGTACCTGTATAAATTTACAGTCTGCTAAATCAAAACTGTGATTCAAATGTGATGTGTGTCAAAAATATGGGC
>NW_021133338.1:0-1130 GCF_004193835.3 Ostrinia furnacalis
AAAAAGTTAATTATTTTCACTTCTTATTCTACTGGTCTATTAATAACTTTTCGCAAACGAGACTTACTAATCGTTCTTGGAAACATTTAAACAGTAAATAGCAGTATCTCAAGAAATACCGAAAAAATACCGAAATTTCGGTATACCGGTAATTGAAATTTCAATACCGGTATCAATACCGGTATAAAACTTATTCCGGTATTCCATGCCCTAGTTCGGACAATATTTTCATTGAATAATGTTTCCGACAAAGGTTGTCAAATTGACTGACATGTTTATCGTATAGTACAGTCCACTATGTACAGTCACCGTACAGTCAACTACCTATTTTAAAGTTTTTGTCACTTTCTAAGTTTTGAATTTTATGGAATTGGGAAAGAAGTACCGAGTTTGAAGCGTTCATGAGCAGACATTGCAGTTGNCAGGTTACCTTTAATCATATTTTTTCGTTAATTTATAAAAATATCAAATTAGCCCGTAATCCTGAATCCTGATACATAAATTTAGCCTATTAATTTAACACATGTACGACTGTACTCAGTGTTGCACTATCAAATGCAATTGACGCGCCTCTATGCCAGGGTTTTTATGTTCCTGGTCAGGCTATACCTACCTTTCAGTAGTATTGAAGTACTATTGATGGGCCGTGAAATTAACAAAATAAAAGAATTTTATCTACCTCATATTTCTGTAATGTACAAATCTTAAAATAACGCGTATACAAGTTTGACTAGATTATATCACTATTCTTACAAAATTAATAAACTTAATTTATAAAATTAATTGTCGTACCTTTGGAATTGTATTAATATCACTAAGTACGTAGTAACTGCTCCGAGTATCTGAAAAGAAACGTATTTTAAATTTAAATAAAAGTTTTATTTTATAATTTACTCTTCAATGCAGGAGCACGACCCTCTCTAATGTACAGAAAAAGAAAATGGAGGATTCGGTTTATTCTCTACAATGGGGATGTTGCCTGGGTCAAAAAGCAAGAGTTTTAATTAGTCCGTCAGTTAACTTATAAAAAAATACTCTACACGTATTTTTCACTTTTTCAAACTAATGAAAATTTAAAGAGATAAAGCGCCCCAAAGTTCATAAGAAGAGGCCCGTGACGTCAACGCTTG
>NW_021133339.1:0-1262 GCF_004193835.3 Ostrinia furnacalis
TTTTTAATTGCACACGAGTCACATATTAAGTACATTGAGAGTGACAGACAAAAAAGGACTAACAATTTTTTGCACAATCGGTTCGCTCCTTCCCCTCCCCGCCGCCGTGCCCGTGGCGGGTAGCGGAACCAAATGAATTTAAACTTTAGGCGCGAATGAATTTAAATTTTAGGCGCGTCGCTAACACATAGGAAATGAGATATTTCCAAAAAAAGCGCAAAAAACCGATTTTTGTGACCTTTGACCTTAAAATTTAATAGTTGCTTACACCCTACCATATGTAGGTTTTGAGACAACTTTTAGGGTGTCAATATACAAGTATTTACAGACTTACAGCTGGGTATCTCGAATTCCGAGATTCTTACCTAATTTAAGCTTAAATGACTGGACTAATAGGTATTATTTTGTTTTTGTATTATTTGATAATAGAAAAAGGCATGTATTTAAATGATCTTTTTAAATTAGCTAAAACGGCAAAAAAAAAATCTAAATGGTCATCTATTTTAATGATTGATCCTCTTTCTTTGAGACATAAAATAAATGAAATCGGTCGATATTTTAACCTCTTTTGAACTACGCAAAAAAATTTTGAGATGTAAAAATTATATCTGTGGGTCTAGACAAAGTGCAAATTATAATCGCAAATCAGTCGAAAAGTGGTCGAAAAGCCCCTTTTTTGTATGGAGTTTTGACGGATTCGATTTTCGATTCGATCAAAAAGTGCGTTTTGTCTAAGGGGGCTGATCGTTACTTGTTGGTCCTCAAAAATAAAAGAAATGAGCACCAAATATTCAATATTGTGATACTTTTTTAAATACTTAATTCGATTTGTATAAATTATTTTTTGTCTATATCAAATAATCTTCAAAATAATTATGTTATGGTACTTATTTTTATTAAGTTGTAGTCAAAGGATGGAAACTATTTAAAGGCACTTGATGTTCAAAGATTTATTTTTTATTAAAAAAGCATACTAAACACGTTCACACTGCGGGATGGATATATTCGGTCTTCTCAGTAGTACGAAAGATAAATATTGTTTTGCAATTGTTTCGTCAAACACAGTAAATATTTGGAAAAAAAAACTTATCAGGTCCCTACAACCCAATGTCGCACTAAAAGTAAAAAAATATCGTTTAGTGCTTTTATCGGGTCTAATCGACCCGTTGACAGATGACTCTATGGTCACAGATCACGGTCGTGATCGGTATACTAAGAGAAAATCAACCTTGCGATTTGATTTTCGATTGAGTCGATTCTAG